>NC_060271.1:90050714-90088214 GCF_021613505.1 Equus quagga
GAATTCGTACTCTTAATGACATAGCTCTGTTATCATTTTAGAGTCTAAATAAAGAGAGCATGCTACCATTCACCCAATAGAAAGACATGCATGGAACCTGGGGTGAAATAGTTTGAACTCACAACAAATCCTTTGAATATATTTTGCTCCTAGAAAAGAAAATTGTATATGCACATGGAACAGGTCCACGTGGAATGAATGGCTTTCAGAATGGCCAGTTTATCTACTTTGATAGTTTTATCTTTAATAGCTTGTTTAATCATTTTATCTTTGATAAGGATCAAAGACTACGTAGACTAATGTTTGGTATTCATGGTCACATATTGCTGTCAATTCTGGTTCATCTCCCTTGAATATACATAGGTAATATATATCTCATACCATTGTTAGGAAAATGCACCAGTGTTTTTCCATATCTAGAAACAGTTTGAGAAACATTTCTAATGGCCACAGATTTTACCCTAGGCCTTTTGTTTGTTTGTTTGTTTCTTTCTTTCTTTCTTTCTTTTTATTCCTTCCTTCCTTCCTTCCTTTCTTTCCTTCTTTCTTTCTTTCCTTCCTTCTTTCCTTCTTTCCTTCTTTCCTTCCTTTCTTCCTCCCTCCCTCCCTCCTTTCTTTCTTTCTTTCTTCCTTCCTTCCTTTCTTTCTTTTCTTTCTTTCCTTCCTTCCTTCTTCCCGCCTTCCCTCTCTCCCTTCCTTCTCTCCTTCCTTCCTTTTTCCTTTCTTTTGTTCTCTCTCTCCTCTCTCTCCATCTCTCTCCCTCTCCCCCTCCCTCCCTCTCGTCCTTCCTTCCTTCCTTTCTCTCTCTCTCTCTCTCTCTCTGTCTCTTTCTTTCTTTCCCTCCCCTCCTCACTTCTTTCTTCTTTCCTTCATATTTTTTGTATTAACAGAGAAATTGGAATTTGGGTCCCCCATAATCACAAAGGATATATTCAGTTATCTGAGCCATTTTCAGCCAAGATAAGACTCTTTAATACCTAAATTACTTCAAATGACAAGAAACCTGTGGAGAAACCATTTATCTATCGATGGATCTTAAAATTAGCAGAAATTTCCCCATGATAATATTACTCAATGCAATGATTTCTGTCACAAAATGTATGCATATTACCATTGTAGACTTCATAATACTCTTTCAGTGGGCAGTTCACCTGTCGGCATACCAGCCCTAGCTGTTCACTGGCTGGGAAAGCATTAACAAGCCTCTTACCCTCTCTGAGGAACAGTTTGCTCATTTACAAAGTGGGAACGATGCTATTTAATTTATTGACTTACTATGACTATGAAATAAGATGATGCACATCAAGTATCTAGAGACGGCACAACGAAAACGCTCACACAAGTTTGAGCCCACCATGCAAGATGTTTTATTTTGCTTTTGCAAATGCTAAGAGCGTCTACACCTCCTTTAAGAATCAAATTAGATGCTATGAAGCCTGATTTCCATCCATGATTAGACTATAAATTCAGCTAAGTGAACCACCTTTTCACCTCCAAAAAACTGGGATCGATATTTTTGACTTTTCTTCCAGTCCTTACTGACTCCCTGTAGATATGATTAAAACTCAGAAAGTAAGGGAAGTATATTAGAGGAAAGAGAGACCATGTTACTTTTTTATTATTTAATTTTGTTTACTAAAAAATGTATATATTTAAGGTGTACAACATGATGATTTGATATACATATACATAGTGAAATGATGACTACAGTCAAGCTAATTAACATATCTTCTTCTCACATAGTTACCACTTGTGTGTGATGAGAGCACCTGAAATCTACTCTCTTAACATATTTCCAACATTCAATACCTTATTATTAATTATAGTTATCATGCTGCACATTAGATACTATGTTCTTTATTGCTTATCAGGAATCAGGAAACAAAATATATTTAAAAATCTTATACTTTTTTTTCATATTATAATCTTATACTTTTATTTCATATTATAATCAGGAACATGGTTATAAGTGGATCATTTTGATGAGTGTTTCTTTGACAAAAAATGTAGACATAAAATTTTCTGGTTCTAACTTGCCTCTTAACTCAACTTTAGCATAGTACAAATACATTTTTCCTTAATTATACAGAGAAAGGATGTATTCTTTCTGTGACATTATGCCTGTTTAAATAACAGCCAAATGGATAAATATTTCCTCAAACTCCACATTTGTTGCATAACACCAGGTCTGTCTAAGGCACGCCCTCCCACCTACAGAAAAAACCAGCAGTTCATCTCAATGGAGTCAAACATATGTCACTGTCTTTTCCTTCCTTTTAAATGCATGCTGTGGCCTTATTACCCAGGCTTCATTGTTTTCGCATTTTCTGCACATGAGAATCGTTCGAGGTATTTTACTGCGTATGGACGTGTTAAACTTATTGCAAATAATTTTTTAAACTGCTTGAACTTTTTACTTTCCTTTCTCTTTCCTTCCCTCCTGCTGGCCCATATGTAGGTGTAACATTAGTCTTCAAATAAACATACAGGTCAGATGATTTATTAGGTTATTGCATTACAACCTTAAAGATTTTGTGTCTCAAAAAAATGCCTGACTCCGTTTAAGTCATTGAGGCATAATAGTCCTACATATGCTACTCATCATTGTTTCATCTCTTGCTTTATTGGAAAGAAATTTGCTAATTCGTATTATTTGTAACATTTCTATCTAAATTTGCTAAACAAGCTGTCATTAATCTTGCTTTCACCCTTCTGGGAGGCTTTGTCTACAAAAAGATGGGGAAGGGAGACTGACCTCCATCAGTTATGCAACTAATTTAACTGAACTTGGATTTGCATTTCCTCCTTATAATTCGGTAGTTCAAGTTCCACCTTTTCCCATAAAATTTATTTATGTAACTAGACAAAATCATAGCTTTGATATTGAGAGAAATGAGAACTTAGAGATTTCTCTTAAACAAAACTAGATAGTCACTTCATTCATATATAGCTTTAGTTTAGTTTCATTTATTTAACGTAGTTGTATAATGATTAATAATTTGGGTCCTCATTGGCCTTCATCTTCTCTCAAAACTGATTTCTGTAACTTATGCTTTTTAAAAATCTTCTGAACATACTCTAAAAAAGACTCAATAAATACATGTATCCACCATTTTTTCCAAGTGATGTTTTCTTTTTCATTCTCTCAATCTACCAATCTATTAATCTTGATGAATTTCCCTTGGTATATTCTAATGCCTCAGTTGCCTTCTGAGAAACTATTCTTCAACAGAAGACTTTCTATCTCATACACTGTACTGCGGTTGTCTTTCTTCTTTTACACATCTGGTCTACTCTCTTCCTCCTTCCTTTCATTTTTGACAAGCTATGTATTATAATAGTAATTGGGCCCATCTATAATATGTCCATCAAAGACCAGGGAGCTAATACACCCAGGGATGTCCTCTGAAGATTTATGAGGAAAGGTAGATTGTGGCTCATTCCATGCCTGAAGACTGGACACAGAACTTCCCCTCACCCAGTGCGTTCCAGAGGTACTTTGGGATACCCCAAAGAGCAGGAGGCAGGGAGGCAGGCTGTATTCAATACAGTCATACAACACTCTTCTTCAAACAGCTCACATGATGTTTGCAGATGCTTTAATCAGAAAGAATTGACAGAAACCTTTAAAGATTTTACATTCTCTCCAAGCCCCACACTCCACTCTACAGATGTGGAAATTTCCCTAAAGTACCAAAGTGTTAAAGGACAGAAGTTAAGCAAAACTTCCAGTTTTCCTAATGCTCCACAACTTCTGTCTTTCTAATCTCCTCTGAAACCCTGCAATAATAAACATCTACAACCTACTTATTCTGTCCATCAGTCCCCATTTCCAAATATGTAAAAGGCCAGGGAAGTCCTCTTTTGAATTCTCAGTTTCCCGGGTCATGAAACTGTCCTTCTCCTTATTGTAAGTAGATTTGTGTTTTACTCAATTCCATATCCAACAATCTGTTTCATAGTTAAGGTATACCATGAGGTATAATACCTTGAATGTATTTATGTGAAAGTGTGGTGTTTTCTTTCTTAGCCTCCCACAAGAGGATATACAGAAGAGAACTGTTGTCATTACTTATTTTTATTTCTCCTGCCTACATTCAAGAATTTCCCAACTAGTCAAGTTGAAGCATATACATCCTTACAAAATTGCTACATATTACCTTCTTCATCCCAGTCAATTCCTCTTTTATTCCAGGCACCAGTGCATTGACACTGACACATTGATGTTCTTCTTGTGAGAATTAGCCTATCACATTCCTTTACATCCACTTAATTGCTGCTGCTATTGTTTAGTCCGTTAACCTCCAGCTAGGGTGCAATTCACGTGAACGCTGGGGAAGCACAACCATTCGATTAGTTCTACAAAGTAGATTAAAATCTTCTGGCTAATTGGAGACTGTCCATACTGCTGCCTTCCTTCCAGCTCTAGGTTGAACAAATGTCATGCCTTCAAGGGAGGGCTCTTAGTAGGAATATGGAAAGCTTGACCAGACCCAATAGAATTTTCTGAGCATGCCTGTGTACAGGAGGCTGTGCTGGGCACTACACCAACAATTATCACCAATCTGGTCTCTGCCTGCAACCTGCAACTAGTCTTTTGATTGGCAGCTTGCCTTCTTCCCTTTCATAAGGAGCACAGGCACACTGGAGAAACTCCAACTTGGTGTGTGGAGAAATCCTTACTATCCCAAATTGGTAGGAATTTCATGTTGAAACACAAGCACTAAGAAAAATCCTTATGAAACATCTTGTTTAGTTTGGGGGAAAATGAGAATTAAGACTATGATAGTCTCACTTGATCCACATCATAATGCCGCGTTTGACGTAGCTGATCTATTTAGAGCCTATCAATGATGTGATGGCAAGAATACCTTGGTAACTAAGCTATTGCATGGTTGTAAGCAATGAAGTCCTAAAGCTTTCTTTGGCAAAATATTATCATCATGTATATGTTAATTACGTTTTATCTAAAGAAGATGAGAAGCTTCCATATCTACTCCAGGAACTCCAAGAAATCACAATAAGTCAAATTTCTTCAATTAATCTAGAAAGGCTGTCCCAACGTGGTTTCAGTTTACCTCTCCAGCACATTTTCTGAATGTACCCTTACATCCAGTCACTAAAAACTGATAACCCTTCCTCAAATGCATTATATTTTTTTATGGCTTGGTGTCTTTATGTTGCTGTTCTGGCTATCTGGGGTATGTTATGGGAATTATGTACACATATAGGGAGAAGTATTTATGTTGACCTGAGGAGTCAGCATAGGAAATGATCTAAAAACATGCCAGAAACCGAATACAGCAATACATTAAAAAGATCATACACCATGATCAAGTGGGATTCATACCAGGGACACAGGGATGGTTCAACATCCACAAATCAATCAATGTGATACACCACATTAGCGAAATGAGGAACAAAACCCACATGATAATCTCCATAGATGCAGAGAAAACATTTGACAAGATCCAACATCCATTCATGATAAAAGCTCTCAATAAAATGAGTATGGAAGGAAAGTACTTCAACATAATAAAGGCCATATATGACAAACCCACAGCCAACATCATACTCAATGGGGAAAAACTGAAAGCCATCCCTCTGAGAACAGGAACAAGACAAGAGTGCCCACTCTCACCACTCTTATTCAACATAGTACTAGATATTTTGGCCAGAGCAATTAGGCAAGAAAAAGAAATAAAAGTAATCCAAATAGGGAGCGAAGAAGTGAAACTCTCGCTGTTTGCAGATGACATGATTTTATACATAGAAAACCCTAAAGAATTCATTGGAAAACTACTAGAAATAACAACTACAGCAAAGTTGCAGGGTACAAAGTCAACTTACAGAACTCAGTAGCATTTCTATACTCTAAAAACAAACTAACAGAACAAGAACTCAAGAATACAATCCCATTTACAATTGCAACAAAAAGAATAAAATATCTAGGAATAAATTTAATCAAGGAGGTGAAAGACCTATACAAGGAAAACTATAAGACATTACTGAAAGAAATCAATAATGACATAAAGAAATGGAAAGGTATTCCTTGCACATGGATTGGAAGAATAAACATAGTTAAAATGTCCATACTACCTAAAGCAATCTACAGATTCAATGCAATCCCAATAGGAATCCCAATGACATTCTTCACAGAAATAGAACAAAGAAAGTTAAAATTCATATGGGGCAAGAGAAGACCCCCAATAGCCAAAGCAATCCTGAGAAACAAGAGCAAAGCTGGTGGCATCGAAATCCCTGACTTCAAAATGCATTACAAAGCTATAGTAATCAAAACAGCATGGTGCTGGTACAAGAACAGACACACAGATCAATGGAACAGAATTGAAAGCCCAGAAATAAAACCACACATTTATGGACAGCTAATCTTTGACAAAGGAGCCACGAACATACAATGGAGAAAGAAAAGCCTCGTCAATAAATGGTGCTGGGAAAACAGAACAGACACATGCAAAATAATGAAAGTAGACCATCACCTTTCCCCATGCACAAAAATAGACTCAAAATGGACCAAAGACTTGGAGTAAGACTTGAAACCATAAAACTTCTGGAAGAGAATATCAGCAGTACACTCTCTGACATCAGACTTAAAAGGATCTTTTTGTATATGATGTCTACTCAGACAAGGGAAACAAAAGAAAAAATAAACAAGTGGGATTTCATCAGACTAAAGAGCTTCTGGAAGGCAAAGGAAACCAAGATCAGAAGGAAAAAGCCACCCACCAACTGGGAGAAAATATTTGCAAATCATATATCCAATAAGGGGTTAATCTCCATAATATATAAAGAACTCACACTGATGAACTACAAAAAAACAAACAATCCAATCAAAAAGTGGGCAGAAGATATGAACAGACATTTTTCCAAAGAAGATATACAGATGGTCAACAGGCACTTGAAAAGATGTTCAACATTACTAATCATGAGGGAAATGCAAATCAAAACTACACTTAGATATCTTACACCCATTAGAATGACTATAATCACCAAGACAAAAAACAACAAATGTTGGAGAGATTGTGGAGAAAACGGAACCCTCATCCACTGCTAGTGGGAATGCAAACTGGTGCAGCCACTGTGGAAAACAGTATGGAGATTTCTCAAAAAATTAAAAATACCATATGACCCAGCTATCGCACTAGGGTATTTACCCAAAGAACTTGAAATCAACAATTCAAAGAGACTTATGCAGCCTATGTTCATTGAAGCATTATTCACAATAGCTAAGACATGGAAGCAACCCAAGTGCCCATCGACTGATGATTGGATAAAGAGGATGCGGTATATATATACAATGGAATACTACTCGCCATAAAAAAAAGACAAAATCATCCCATTCGCAACTACATGGATGGGCCTTGAGGGTATTATGCTAAGTGAAATAAGCCAGACAGAGAAAGACAAACACCGTATGATTTCACTCATATGTAGAATACAAACAAACTTACAGACACAGAGAACAAATTAGTGGTTAACAGGAAAGGGGTGTAGAGTGTGGGCACAAGGGGTGAAGGGGCACACTGATAGACTGAGGCTCTGAAAGGCTGAGTGACCTGTGTGAAGTGAAATAGTCAGTAAGTAACAAAGCATTGAATTGAAATCCAGTTCTGTGTGACTCCAAACCTACTTCCTTCCTCCTGCATCAGGGAGGTATTCCCTAAGAAGAGAGAAATCTTGAGCTACAACTTGAAGAAGGTGCAAGTGCTCACAAACCAGAAAATGAGGAAGTCCACATTTCTGGGGAGGAACACCAGATGTGGGTGGTGGGAATAATATTAAAGGTAACAAGAGCACTGGGAGGTTGATAGAGAAAGATGAGGGAAAAGAGTGGCCAAAGGTGTTAAGACCCCATGATGTCTCTGAGGGGCAAATCAAAAACTGGCACCCACGTATCAGCTGGAGAATTTCAAACAGCTTGTGGAGAAGATAAGGGAGACACTAAGACTGACTAGGGATCCAGGGATTCTCTGACTTAAAGACCATATTGCAGACTGACTCCTCCAAAGATGCTGAAGAGAAAAGCATTTCATTACATTGTCTGTGAAGGCTGCAGAAGAGGCAATTACACCGCAGATCATAAAGTAGACACCTTAGGACAAAAGGATTTGGCTGACTTATCACTGCTTTGTCCTTCTGACCTCTGTTTCATTTTTCCATTGTACATGAAGGAGATAAGCAAGAGAGAGAAGCAAAAACCTATTTGGGATAAAGTCACATAGTAAGGATTACCCCTAACATTTGAAGGGCCTGGAGAAAGAACACAAAGGGAAGCTCACATACTAAATATCAAAATATCTTAAGATTACAAATCAAGCTAGCAAACTGTTGACTAAGATAGATTCTAGCCACCTATCATGATTAATATACTGCAATAACCACCTGGAAGTCCAAGTGTCAGTTTAGAATCTCTGGGCTAGTTGGAGTTCTACGCTGGAATTGGCAGAAGAGGGAACCCTTACCGTAACCTCTGACCCACCTCCTATTCTTTCTATCCCTGTACTGTGAGGGTCCTCACATGTGTGTAGACACATCTTCCCTATTTTCATGCTCAGTACACACCCAGCATTCATGGGTGCAGAGGCCACTGATAAGGTCCACCTCTAAGAGAATGGACCAAGGGAGGAAATCTGCGTAGGCCCTCTAAGTGGGTTTGGGGCCATTTGGACAGGAATTTGGGAGTCTGGTATACCCAGAACATGGCCTAGAATGGGGCAGGTGTTCAGGATATGGTTGGAAAAGTCTCTTGGTACTTTGGGCACCTGATCCTTACAGAGGACTAAAAAGGGCCAGAGAAGAACAAAATGGGCACAGAGAAGTCCAGGGCTCAAGGCAGGGGCAGCTTTTGCCTGGGTCTACAAACAGTATTGCACAGGAAGTATAATACATGCCTTCCTCCAACCCATATATCCTGTTTTGGCACTAAAGTTCCTTGTTGGTGCTTTACTAGGCCCATAGCATTGCACAGGTTTAGGTGGCCCCATTCATATCAGAGCACGTGGCAGCCCACATCAGGCATAGCCAGGTTTTCAATAAGAATCCTTAAAAAGTGATTGTGGCTTTTAATGCTAATCTTTCAAATTTTCAAGCAGCTAAAGATCTCTCAAACTCTCATGCACTCCCACATTGTCTATACCTACCAGCTCATACATGAAGATTCAAATTGTCATAAAACAAAGAAGAACTTTTAAGACTCCATTTAATTTCTCCATTGCCAACACACATACACACACACGCAGAGTTTAACTAGCTATTCAATATTGTACTAATTAAACGTGGAATTCACCAGCAAATTGCACCTAAGAAGCTGGTTCTCCGCCTTAGCCTATTCATCTGTCTATAGAGCTTGTTCCATAAGAAAACTCTCAATCAATTCAAAATGGAGAGCTTCTCTCCGTAAGCTCATTCTACAAATTGCACCAGGCTCCACATCACCTCTACTCTCCTTCAGCCCTGTGGATAGAACAAGTTTCTCTGAGAGGATCATTTCTGTTGACCAAACTTTAAGTTCTTTTCCCAGATCCCTAACATGATTTGACTGAATTTCTTGAAGCTTTTGTGTGTAAAGGTTGCAGAATGTCAATTCTCTAGTGATGGGATTTGGAAAAGGGAATGAAACCCAGAGCCTTTATTCAGAGTATGTGAAGAACTGCCTTTATTACTAAATATTCCATCCAACAGTATTATAGCTATTTGCCATGTTCCTTTTACCCAAGGTTTTGACACAATTTCTCATTGTTCTGAGAGCTGCTCATAAAATTATATCAGTAACAATCAGTAGAATTTATTGAGAGCCTATGATGTTCCAGACATTGTGCTTGGCATTTTTTATGAGTTCTCTTCCAATCTTATACCAATCCTATGAAATGGTGGTTGTTGTTATTAGTATTATTACTTTATTATTACTCCTGCTGTTCCTATCATTGATATTATTGTTATAAAGATGTAAAAACCGAGGCTTGGAGAAGCTAAATAACTTGTCCAAAGTCACATAGCCAATAAGTTGCAGAGCACTGAGTCAAAACTAGACATTACGACAGCCCCAGAGACCTTCTACTTCATGACACAAATGCCCAATTGCATTTGTAAAGCAAATTTCTAGTAGAACAAAGAGGAGGTAAATATCCTTCTGCCTCTTAAGTCCTTACTTGTAGGGAAGTTAAAGAAGGAGATAGTACCAAGGTGGAGTAAGTAACAAGGACCATATTTACCCTCCCATCTGAAACAACTAAAAATAAGGGAGAACTTATGAAAAAAATTATTTGTATAGTTTTCAAGACACTGGATATTAAGCAACTAAAGGGGATGATATCTGAGAGATGGGAAAGAAACGAAATGAGCCCTAAGATTGTCCTACTTTACTACCTTGAGACAGTTCTTGGGCTACAGCAGAGGAGAAACCATTCTACTCCTAGATATTTACTCAAGAAAAGCAAAAATGTATGTCCATATAAATATTTGCATGCGATTTTTATAGCAACAGCTGTATTTGTAATAGCTAAAAACTGGAAACAACACAAACGGGTAAATAAAATATGGTATATCTATGCAATGGAATAGTACTCAGTAATAAAAAGAAACAGTTATTGCTATATGCAACAAATAGATAAATTTTGAAACAATTATACTGAATAAATGAAACTAGACAAAAAAGAGAACATGCTATATGATTTCAGTTTATATAAAATTCTAGAAAATGCAAATGAATCTAAAGTGACAGAAAGCGTTATCAGTGGTTGCTTGAGCACAGAAAAGAAAGACTACAAAGGCATACCAGGAGACTTTGGGGGTGATGGATATGCTCAGTATCTTGACTGTGGTGATGGTTTCATAGGTGCATATGTCAAAACATCATTTAAATATGTGCAGGGTATTGTATATCAAATATGCCTCAATAAAGCTGTTTTTAAAAAAACAGAACAGGTGAAATTAACACAATGAAAGGTTTTTATCATGTCTGTGTATTTGACTTGGTTTCTTATCACAGAATACAAGCTTCATAAGAGCAGGGTGAAAGTTTATCTTGCTCGCCTTGAATTTCTAGTGCCTAAAATTAGGTATTCCAGTGACTACTTCTGAGTAACTAATTACTCCCAAATGTAGTGGCACAAAATGCTCATTTGTTATGTTCATAGACTCTGCATCAGGAATTAGGGCAGAGTTAGGAGGTCTTCTCTCTGCTCCATGATGTTTGGGTCCCCACAAAATTTCAGGGACTAAAAGCATTGGGTGTCCTTTTAATTATCACATAGTCCCTTCATGTGGTATCTCCAGTGTGGTGGTGCCAGAGCAGCCAGACTCCTTACATGTCAGTTCTGGGCTCTCAAGGTCCAGCTCCCAAAAGAGAGATCCAGGAAGGAGCTGCGTCACCTTTTTATGACCTAGCTCCAGAAGTCACAAAGGGTTACTTCCATCACACATTATTTGTAGTTGAAGCATTTAGAAAGATCTTCCCAGGTTTAAGGCAAGAGAACATAGACCCTACCTCTCAGGGGGGAAATTTTCAACATATTTGTCAACATTTTAAGGAAAGCATGTGGGATGGAGTATATACTGGTTCAGCCACTTTTGAAAAATTCAGTCTGCTACACAGTGGTTGTATCATATAAATGAATATACGAACAGGAGTCAGTCATTTCAACTTCGTTTGCAGTCTTATAAGCTACATAAAATTGAATTCAGGCATTCATTCTACAGACAGTTAGAATGCATCTTTTTATAGAATGTGGATTCAAAGAAGAATGTTATAACCTACACCCTGGATGAAAAAGCTTATATTTTAATAATATAAATATATGAGAAAAGATGAAGAGAAAAATATAGGTAACGGCAACTTGTCATAGACGGCTTAAATCTTGGGGAAGGTGTTTAGTGCTATCAGGATTTTGATAAGGCAGGGACCAATACCAGCTGAAGAAATCAGTAAATGCTACATGAGACATGTGGTATTAGAACTCAGACTTGAAAGATTCGTAAGATTTCTACAGAAGATGCTGGGAGACAGGAGTTGAAAGTGAGGAAGGAAATCAGCAGAAAAGTTTGATTCAAGAAATTGTTCAAAGATAGTACATTACCTGAAACTCCAAGAACACCTTTAGAGTGACAAATTCTACACCCCACTTCCAAATGTTCCAATTTATTAAACGCCCTCCCCCAGGAAATTTTGATGATCAATCAGATTTTGGAACCACTGAACTATAGGGTTTACACAGAAGGGAGTAAAAATATCTATAAAAAAGGTTGGGACCAAATCTTGGGGGACTTCGAATATTAATCAACTGGCCTTCAATAGAAACTGGTGGTTATTTCTCCTATATTAATTAATTTATCACAGCACCACACTTTCCGTCTAAACCCTGCACAGTGGTGACAAATCAGATCATGAATCAGTAAATGATAAATGATAAACACTAGTAGTACGATTACTTGATGATGCAAAGACCAGCCTACAATGTAACTTTAAATTCTAATGCTTTAAACACAGAATTTTAGAACCAGAAGAAAGCTTAGTAGTTCTTTAAGTCATTTACTTAGGGTCACAGACCTATTTATTTCTTCCATAAAAGTATGTATGAAGTTACTGACAGACACCTTCATATAATAAGTGGAGGAAACAGCGAAAGCTGGTTTCACAGGGACAGTTTTATTGGAGAAATATTTGGGGATATGGGATGAAAGGTGCCTTATACATGTAAGATATTATGCCTATCATATTGCTGTCATCTTATTTATAACACACAGGCTCTTTGTAACACTTTTATGCACTGGTAGATTTTGGTAGTTCTGTGGTTTCCTTTGATATATGATTTCTTGTGTCAACTAATCCTGAAAAAAATCCGCAGTAAATAAGTAGATAAATTGATGTTTGTCCAGCAAGACGGTACAGTATGAAATCTATGTTCATTTGCAGAAAATGAAAGCTACATGAGAAATGCAATCGTGGTTTGCCAGTTTTGAATAGCAAAATCTGTTCTTTGCCAAAATTTCTTGTTTCTAATTAGGATCGTAAGTAATATTTCTCTCTCTCTCTGTCTCTCTCTCTCTCACACAATGGCATCTGTGGGTCTCTTTTGATAATGAATACGCCAAGGGGACCCAGAGTTAAGTCTGGGCTTCAGAACTAGGAACATTTCCATCAAAGATGGTTTGTTAGTAATAAAGTAAGGAGGGAAAAAAGCTATTTGCTTCTTTTGTGGCTCTGACCCTCCCTTGGTCCTGCCAGGCCTGCCTGAGCATCAGCAGAGTTCAGTGGTAATTAAAGCAACAGTGTTGTGAAAAAAGTGTGAATTACTTTTCCGGGAAGACTTGGATGTTGCTAGTGACTGACAAAGCACAGCGGGGGGCTCTGCTGGATGTTAAAGAGTGATGGTAGTCCCTGTGTTGGGAGGTGGCTTTTCAGCACAATACAAAATTGTGACTTTTCACAAGTTGATATCTCTGGAACCATTCGAGTTATCAGCTTAAAATTTAGATTTTTTTTTTTTCCTTTGGCAAGGTTGTCGAGCAAAACTATGTCACATTTCATGAAATGCGGTATGGTAGTTGAAATGATGGAGAGCTAAAGTATATTTTCTTTCTTTTCTTCCCCTGGATTTTTGACTCTACTATGGAATTATTTCAACCTTGAAGATTGTTGAAAATAGTGAGGAAAAAGCTATAAAGGATCATATGTTCAACCCTCTCTTGGCAAGTTATTTCAATGTCAACTATCTAGGCTTTCTGTTTCTGTCATTTTTTAAAGAAGAAAGAAGTGCAGGCCAGCACGCTGTTGACAATGCCAAGGAATGCCAACTCTGCACTCTCAACACTGGAGTATAAATATCTGCGTGGATGGTGAGCTCATTCCACCAGACCCAGCCAGGAAAAGTTCTGATCTTGCTCTTTATCGCTGCAAATCTTGTTAAGCCAACTCCCACACAGGTATGATATAATGTTGATTCTGCTCCTTATCCAGTGAGAAAAAAATGTCTTTAGCCAAATCCAATAAAACGCCTTCTGTAGATGTGAAGCAGGTGAATAAAACAGCTCAAGAGGCTATTAATCACTTTTCATTTGATAAACTAACAGACACTATTGATATCCTGAATCAGGTTCCTAGAGCACACGTGGAATTCTGTGTAACAGCATCACCAATGGATCGGGGCAGCCTGCCTTGGTACAGGATAGGATAAAATGCAACTGAAACACAGTGGGAAATATGCATGTAATGTGACCCTGTATTAGCGATATATTCTGATGTAAATAAGGAGTACTATACTGGGTAATATACACATGCTCTTTATTTCACTTTCCTCCTTAAGTAAGTGGATTGAGATGATAAGAGAAAGTCCTGCTCTTGGTGTATTTTCAGTAACCCTGGCCACATTTGACAGCAGTGGGACACTTTGTGGATCAATGAAAGCAGAGCAGAAAGCATTATAGTATAGTGGATAACAGCAGAGACGCCGGAGTCTTCATGTCCTCACTTACTGACTGTGCAACCTCAATTTTCTCATGTCTAAAATGGGTGTAATAACCATTCCCACCTTACTTTGAAAATTAAGTGAGTTAAGATGTAAAAATTGTTTAGCAAAATGCCTTAGGCAGCACATATAGGAGGCAATTGATAAAAACTGTTACTCTCATCATCACCATCACCAAACTCAGCGCTATTAGGAAGCAAGGGAAATCTGGGAATTTCCTTTGCTTTTAGATATACTGATTTTGTTTGATTTGCCAGGCAGTGGGGTAATATTTTTAAAGTAGTGCAAGGTTACAAAATGGCATTTAGGGGAGGAGGCTGTGACATGCCAGACAATAGACTGTTTAAATAGACAACAATGATATAAACAGAATAAATGGGGTGCTCCAAATGACATTCTTTCACCCCACTAGTGCAAAGTTTAATTAGTATGTAAATAGCATACTCATTTACAATTGACATAATGCCACCTCTTTCCATGCCAAGCTGTCAGGGCCTATGAAACTGCAAAATTCTTGACACGAAGCATTTGTAGTAAACTGATCCTTCCAAAAGTTACTTAACTAAAGCTGAAAAGGCAGGAAGGTGATAATTGCTTTTTTGTTGTTGTTTAAAGCCACTCCTCTATTCTTTCTTTCAGAGAAAAGGGTCCAAACTGCTTTTGGGAAGAGAGTCACCACATTACATTGGGCTGAGGGTAAATTCTGTAAAAGAAAAAAACAAATGAACCACCAACCCCAGAGTGATGAAAAGCAAAACGAGTAAGGAAAAAATACCCTCAATTGACACAGCTATTTTCATCACATCAAATCAGCCATCTGTTCTTGACATAGTTTATTATCATTAGGAAGATTTTCTCAATTCAGACATGGTGATGAGGAAAGATGAAGAATTAACCAGATAAATAGCCAATTTGGAAAATTCAGGCTGGGACCCTTTTCCTCAATTTCCATTCCCTCTTTTCTCCCTGCTCCATCATCATACTCCAATTATTCCAAGAAAAGCTTCAATGACATGATTAGACATGTTTATGGTGTTGTTTTTCTCCTACTTGCATAGGCATAACAAACTAAACACACTGGGTATCAAATGACACGAAGGTGATGGACATTGTACAAAAAAATAATAATTTTCCATTGTTAAAAATGACTGTGTAAACTTAGAATGACAGGTGGCTACAGTTAAGGGTGACGGAATTAAATACTCTGAATTGAAGTATAAAAAAATGTGAGTATAAAAAAAATTTAAGTATAAAACAGTGTTTTCCTCCTGGAATTTATTTATTAGAAATCCATCAATTTACCTTGGGATGAGAGTGTTTAGAGAAGAAAATGTTCTTTGAAATCATAATAGAGTAATTCCAACAGCACTGTGTGGGAAAATCTGGAGGGACTAAGTAAATGTTGGAAATTAACAATAAAAAGAAAATATTTGTCATATATTTAATATTGACTTCATAAAGTGAATTTGAAAGTTCACAAAAGTGAAGCTCATAAACATAGGGAAAAAATAGCTCAAGAAAATGCTTGACAAATATCAACACAATCACTTTAAAAAACTTAGTCAAGCTGGTTATTTTATCGGCATAATGTCAAAAAAAAACCGGGTTTGACTGTTTCTCTCTCTAACCGTTCACAAAATCATTATGTTAGATTTTTAAGAATCTACTCCGCATATTTTGGACTACAATTAAAGTCATATCTTTTTGTCTAAAAATTTAAAAATGTTAAGGGCGGTAACTATTGAAGTTAAACCATGTCTTCCATCCTAACACCCAGCTTATTTTGTGTGGATATAGCCTTTCTTCGATAACATTCCTGTGATCTTTTTTTCTTATCGTTTATACCTCAATATCTGACTTGTTACTAACTGCCAGAAAGAAAGTTATAACTCCTCATTCTTCTAATCTACCAGAGTCATCATTGTTGCTAGGCTTTTCTTCGTTGGCATACTCTTTCCTTGATTTTGTCTATGTCATAGAATCTTGATGGTTCTCATAACTCTTAGATTGTTCTTGGTTCTCTTTGTTGCTCCAACAAAGCTACGTAATCGCCCCAACACAGAATTCATCAACACAACAAAATGTCTGTCAGGAACCTACTCTAACCACATGCTGTGCTGAGGCTACAGTAGTGAGCCAAGCAGACATGGTTGTTGCCATCATGGAGCTAAAGTTTCGAGACAGGAGGTCAGCAAGCTAAAGTCCTTGGGCCAAATCTAGCCAGTCACCAGTTTTCGTAATAGATTTTTAATGGCACAAACCATGCCAACTCATTTACATATTGTCTCTGGCTGCTTTTGTCCTACAATGGCATAGTTAAATAGTTGCAACAGAGACCTTTGGCCCACAAAGCTTAAAATGTTTACTCTCTGGCCCTTTATAGAAAAAGTTATCTGACCCTGGTAGACTCTAGATCCATCTTTAAATGTTCCAGCTGTGCATTCTTTGTCCTAGAGTGCATTTTTGGTCTCTTATGGCTTCAATTACTGCTTCTACAGAAATGACTCCATAACCTCTATCCACAGTCATGACCTCTCTTTCGAACTTCAATCACATATTTCTAACTGCCTGCTTAGCATCCCCACCCACCCAGCCAGCAAATAAACCACCATTATTTCAAGATAGCTCAGATGGACTTCCTCTTTGCCCCAAAGCCAACTGTTTACTATCATCAACCTCCCAATCACTAGCACTTGAAAATTTGGAGTCTCTCTTTCCTAGAACATCCAAGAAGCAAAAAGTAAGAAAAAACAAACGTACATATCTTTATATCTGTCAACTAATTTTTGTGTCCACCACCAAGCCTAAGACCCCAAAACCTCTTGCTTAGAATAATGTAATCACCAGTCTCCCTGTAGTCATTCTCTTATGTCTCCAGTGATCTGCCAGTCAGGTTCCTTTAATATATCACCTTGTATACGCCAGTTATCACAATACTCAGTAGCCCCCCATTTCAAGAGCGGGGGTTGTCAACCTGTGGCTGAGATTCTCCCTTGTTGGGATGCTGCAAAATGACTTCAAGAGCTCAAAAAATCCCATTAAACACACTAAAAATAGTCTGAAGCTGAGTATCCCAAGTTGATGCATCACTGTCTCTATTTTTCAAATGTACAAAGATGTTTGTCTGATAACTAAAATATGAATTTGCTTACTAAAGCTATCAATTTCATCTTAACTTTTTCTCATTCTCTATTTTCCCAAGCAATTGATTCTAAATGTGCAACAACCTTTTTTCTGTATGTTGTAATAAAAGAGTACTCACTGGCCATTAAACGCCTCCTCTATCCTCAGGGAAGCTCTCTTATGGATTCACAGTGGAACTATGGGAGCCTAAGACTTCAGCTTTCAAAGTGGAAAGTGAAAAAGTTAAAAATCTCTAAAAGCTGGGCCGGCCCAGTGGCATAGTGGTCAAACTTGCATGCTCCACTTCAGTAGCCCAGGGTTTGCAGGTTTGGATCCTGGGCATGGACCTACGTACTGCTTATAAAGCCATGCTGTGGTGGCGTCTCTCATAGAAAACAGGAAAACTGGCACAAATGTTAGCTCAGTGACAATCTTCCTCAAGGAAAAAAATGGAAGATTGGCAATGGATGTTAGCTTAGGGCCAATCTTCCTTACCAAAAGAAAAAAAAAATCTAAATGCAACTCTCTCCTTTCCTCTCCTTCTCTCTTTCCTTGCATAAAAACTATAGACTTGGAGGACTTTATGGGATACAGACAGGTCTTCGTAAAAGAGAAGGCTGCTCAGGCCTAACTTGGTTCTAGACTTCAAGGGAAAGGAATGCAAGTGTCCTGGATGTTTCTATACTCTCTGGCTCTACTGATCAGAGAGGGTGAGCAGAGCAGAATTCTGGACAGAAGCTCTTATAAGTGATGTACACTTGGCAGCTTTGTTCCCTCAGTAATATTTCTTAGCAACCTAAGAAAGGTGGTGGAAAAGTCGACCGGAGTACGGATACAACACAGGGGCAGGAAACCACTAAGAACAAAGTCTACATTCTTAGCCTCGCAATATCGGTTGTTTTCGGCTTAGCCCTTGTGCCTGGTCCCAGTTTTAGCTCCCACATCTCCCTATGGACCATCTGATAAGTGGTGGTGGTTCTCCTCCCCGCCTAGAATATTATGTCACTGTATCTCTGGCACCCGGTGCAGTGCTACCACCCAACAAACCGAGAGAAGGACAAAATCATGTTGCCAATATCCACCAGCTGCAGAGTAATCCTAAAGCTCTCCTTTTTGTTCATGCCACGGTGAAAAGTCAGGCTGATTTATGGAAACTATACCTCAGCAACTTCTTTGACATCACAGAACTTAGAGGGAGATAGACTGGTAAAGTAGGGTAAGATTTGGAGACAGAATTGTCCTCTATTAGCTGTGCAATTTTGAGCTAGTTAATTTCTCATGAATTCAGTCTTCTCTTTGGTAAATTGGAATAACTATTGCTACTTCATTTCAGTTATAATGACTAAAGGTGATGACGTATGTAAGAGTCCACCACGATACTTGATACACAGTTGGTACCCAACAAGTGTTCCTAGAAAAGGGTGGGAGAGAGGGGAATTTGGGACTAAAACAAGGCCCATTATACATATTCCACCTGGTTTAGTGTAGTTTTGAATTATGTTTAGCCTGGGATTATATTGCAAGGATATCCATAGTGGGGCAGGTTGCTCTGACCCAGTCAAAGAGAATTCTTGGATGGGAGAGTGATTAATCAGAAGTGAATTAACATTTATTGAGCTCCTATGGCACATCAGCCAGTTTAGCAGGCCTTTTATGTATGTTTTATTTCACTTTCACAACCACTCTCTGATATAGATAGTATTATTTCTCATGTTTATGACCTCAAGAAAATTATGGCCAGAAGAGCTTTAGTAAATTGTTTGTATCCATGCAGATCTTAAACAGCAGAGGGAGGACTTGCAGCCAGGTCTAGGTGATTCTAGGGCGTTTCTACTCTTTCTAAATCACCAAGCTCTCTCTCCTAAAGACTTTGCATGCCATAACTTGCCAATTTTCATGAAGACCACTGGCCAACTTCCTTATATACCATTATCCCTTTCTACATCCCAATAAATTATTTCATTTCATTCATAGACAAGTTAGCAAATGTTTACAAAACTCGTCTATATGTTTGAAATGATAATTCTTGAAATGTCTGAAAAAACCAGGATCACCCTGAGAATAAGAGTAATGACTCCCTGTTGAGACATTTCACTAGTCACGTGACCACCTAGAGCTAATACAACTCGGCCCATGATGGGAGCCAGGACTGCCTGTGGCTGGCTTCGTGCCTTTGGCCTGGTTTTTTGAGTCTGTCTGGAAGATAACTTTGATTGCTGGAAAGTCGAGTTCCCTCTCCTTACTTGCTACAGCAGGGAGCTGGTAAAAACTGTTTAAGCCAGAATTTGCAGGGTGCAGCTCTCAAAAACTGGCTCATACATAACTACGTAAATAGTAAGTAAAATAAGGATAAAATGATGACATTCTTCAAGAAACAGCTTTAGGTCCTTGAAAATGATTATTTCTGTTTGCCTGCAACTGTAAAAATGAGTTTCAGGTAATAGCTTTTCTTTTATATGGTAAATGATAAATGACCATTTAAACATTGACTCATCCACCACCAAGATAGAAAAAAACATAAAAACTCACTGTGCTAAAAGGGAATTTGAAAACTGAAGTCACCTGATTTTTCAACCTGGTGATTACACCATGGGGACATTCATTTGTCTTTACTTCAACTCTGGAATTGCATAAAATATATTTTGCCAGCCAAGAAAACCAAGCCTTTAGCTCCTACACATTATATTTTTTCCTCACCCTGGATATACGTTTTTCATCCAAGTTAGTATATCCTCTTAGACTTTGAAAACTGTGACGTCCAGTCAAACCACTCATTAGAGCACCCAAGAAAAGTGGGAATAACCTTCTTTGAAGACTTATTTTGCCAAAAAGAACATACAAAGATTTTATTGACTTGTAAGGGTCAGGCCTGTCATAGCCTGGGCTGAGAAATCACAGTCCATACAGAGACCAAATCAGAAGAAACAAAGCAAAGGAAAAAGAGATACAGGTTCACTGAGGGAAAATATGTCTGTAAGCACTTATTATTATTACTTTTTACTCTTTTCAAAAGTAAATATCTTTACAAAAATAAATATCCGTGTTGGGTTTCCACTTAACCTCAACAACACTGGCAACTTAATGCCTTAGAGTTGGAATGTCTAAAAGAGAGAAAAGGAAACAGAGCGGAAATGCGGTAAGGAGAGAAAGCAAATAATTTTTCCGGCATCAAGGGAAAAGGAGAATCTGACTTCAAAGTTTTCAACATGTACTTGTTTGGCAGATCATAAAATTCTCAAAATTCAACTAATTCAGTGTCTTCCTTTCTCAGGTGCAAGTGCCATGGGATAAACATTTTGGCTTCTGATAAGTGCTACTATCCTCCCCCATACCCTTACCAGAGCAGGATAAATTCCTTGACAAATCCCATATTTTCCCCCATTAGTCTATGTTTCTTTTCTTTTCTTTTTGGTGAGGAAGATTGGCCCTGAGCTAACATCTGTGCCAATCTTCCCCTATTTTGTATGTGGGATGTCTCCACAGCATGGTTTGATAAGCGCTGTGTAGGTCTGCACCCAGCATCCAAATCTGTGAACCCCAGGCTGCTGAAGTGGAGTGTGTGAACTAACCACCATGCCACTGGGCCGGCCCCAGTCTATGGTTTTTAAATGGATTTCCAAAGTGCGAAGTAAGTGGTATTGGGAAATTAATGCCACCTTTTGCTTTTACTCCCTGTTGATTCCATTTCTTAAATAAGAATGTAAATATATCCCTCTATCTGGGTGTTAAAAGATGGTGGAGCTAACCTCCAACACCATCCCCAAACCAAAACTACTTATCTTCCCTTTTAGATACATCCTGAACTTTACTTGAGCAACGTTTTTATGTATCTATTTGAAAATAAAAAGACTGAAATACATATTAGTTTCCCATTGCTCCTGTAACAAATTACCACGAGCTCCGGGGCTTAAAGCAACGCAACTTTTTTACCTGACAGTTCTATAGAAGTCTCCGGAGGCAAAAATCAAGATGTCAGCCTCCCTCCTGGAGGCTCCAGAGAAGAATTTGTTTCCTTGTCTTTTCCAGCTTCTAGAGGCTGCCCACCTTCTTTGGCTTGAGGCCCCCTTTCTCCATCTTTAAAGCCAGCACAGACTAGTTGAGACCTTCTCAGATGGCAGCACTCTGCCTTGCTGCCTCCCTCTTCCATTCTTACGGACATTTGTGACTACACTGGGCCTGACAAGGATAAGCTCTCTAATTTAAAGTCAACTGATTGGCAGCAACCTTAATTCTATCTGCAGCCTTAATTCCCCCTTGCCATATATCATATCATATTGACAGGTTCTCGTGATAAGGATGAGAACATCTTTGGGGGTCCATTATTCTGCTTGCAAAAAATATATATATGTATATATATATTTTTTATCATATATATATGATAGAAATACTGAACTCTAAAGGACTTTTTTATTTTGTGTTACTTTAAAAAATATGTACTTCTAAATTTAAAAATAAAAATAAAATGTTATGAAAATACTAGATATTTGAAGTTATGTTTTTAGAACAACATGCTTCAAGTTTAGAAAGGTTTGATTTTGTTTTAGAAATATACAAAAAAAAAATTTCCACTTTTCCTTTTGTCTACCCCCTGGTGTTTTCTTCTTACAATATTATTTTTGTATCATCAAGTTACACAATATTTAAACTCAGTCCTCAAAACTAAATTTCCACAATTAGTTACCCGAGGCTTATATTTAAATAGAGTCAATAGTCACTATCAATCATTTCTGCATTCTTGAGTTATTTATTTTGATTCTTTTCTTTGTTGCCTGGTGTTCATCTTCACATATTTCTTTATTTCAAGATGGGCTCACAGATGTACTTCTGAGTCCTTCTGTGCTAAAGCAGATCTGGTTTTGGTTTTTATACCAGGATGATGAGCATCTTGGGTCACATTCTCTTACAGTAGAACTTTGTAGACACTTTTCTACAGTGTTCAGGAACTGAATATTGTTTGGAGAAGTCTGAGGCTAGCATGATTTTTCTGTGTGATGGTTTACTTGCTTTTTCTGCCTGAATAACCAAAAAAACTCTTTTTCAAAAAATTTGCTTGAAGTTTAATATTTTAATCAGGCTAAATTTTTATCAGTTTTTTTTTTTCCTGAAACATAATATCTTTAAATGTACTTAATCAGTCTTTCCCCTAATTTCAGGGAAATTTTCTACCTTTACATTGTGGAATTATGTGTTCCTTTTGCAGCTTTCCTCTTCTAGGGTGCTCATTATAAATTCCAGTCAGTCATCTTCATCTTCGCTCCTCTTAGCATCTTATTTCTAATTGCTTTTATTTTTTGTCTCTTCTCTCTAAACTTATTGTGAATATCTTAAGACTTCTCTATGTCAGGAATTGTACTACAACTATGTATACAGGTCCACAAGATGGGTTCCTGGAAATGGGGAGGATGAATTAAGGTGACCCACGTAAGAGAGTTAAAGCGTAGTACCTTTGAAGTTGTATTCTCACATCAAAATTGACCATCTTACCTATGCTTAGCTTTTAATAGTTTACAGAACAAATTCATGTATATCATCTCATTTAACCTTCCCACAATTCTAAGAGGTAGGCAGGGAAATATTATTCCCACTTTTCAGATGTATGTAAACAACTGACTGAATCATTCTCCTATAATGAGAATATTAGATAATATTAATATAAAAAAGGTGCTTAGCTGACTCAATCTTTTTCTTCCTTGCCCATCTCCACTATAAAGAAAAATGTTCACTTTCCCAGCCATCCCTGCAGTGAAGGGTGGCCACGTGACACATTTTAGACTGATAAGATGAAAGAAATTCTGCTGCAGGGGTTGATTTGAGGAAAGCTTTTGCTTTTCTGATAGAGCAATGGATGGTGCTGGCATCTCAGTCTCCCCCATTCTTTCTTATCTTGACAATGCCAAGAGAGGGGCTGGTCATTGTGAACTCATGAGGAAAAGGCCGGGAACAATTCAGTTGATATCATCCCCAACATGGTTGAGTCAGGGAACCCAAGTCATCAGCTGCTTGCCTATTTCTAAACCCCTTGTTACATAAGAAAAATAAGCCTCTCTTTGTCTACCCATATTAGTAATATTTTATATTACTTGTGGCCAAAGCATTCCTAATACTATCATCTGATAATGATGTAAATGCAAGAAGATGATTTAAGCTCAATATCATCCATAAAATTATCTTAAATTTAAATAATAAAGAGTTTAAATTTTATAACCTCTTTTTGTTTTTTTTCCTGATAATTAACAAGATTAAGTCGGTTCCCATAAGGAACTAGGACCTCACCTGGGAAGAAAAATTTTAGCATTTTTAACTCATTGGGAAAATAGTCAAAATAAATTGTTCCAAAAAACAAAATTAATTCATGCCAGTTGAATAGAAAATACTATTAGTTTAATGCATTGTGTTTCCAAGTAAATCAGAAGAATAAGAATGACTAAAAATTTCTTTGTGTAAGAATCTAAATATTTTCCCTGATTTGCCAGACTGTGTTAGACACTGAATGATTATTTTTATTTACATAGTATAAGCAATTCACTTTCTCATACATCTTAAAAGTCTACCTACAGAAGATATAAGAATTATGTTGGTTTATATTAAAATTGATATAATTTTATGAATCATTTTCATTGACTGATGATTAATAAACTATTCCCCTTCTGGAAAACCTCATTATTTTTTGAAGCCTTTACTACTCTCCAAAAATAATCCCAACTTAATAAGTATCCTACCAAGTTGTGCCAATTTACAAGTTATGAGTGATCTGGGCAAATTTTTTAATTGGTTTTGAATTGTGCAGTTTGTCTCAGAACTACATAAACATTAAATAATACAGAGACTAAATGAAATCTTATAATGCAGCACGCCAAAGTTGTTTAGGCAAGTTTTTTCTTCCTTTTGGATAATCAGATAATTATACATCAGTAGTCATTATTACTTCAAACAAATTATGTTCTGTTGAAGCACGAAAGAGGTTTCCTGGCACTATTTTGAGTTCAACTAATCTTATTGACAATAGGTGTCTGTCGGCAAAACCTGTTTATTGGTGTCATGGTTTGGTTACACTGCATGTGGGGTTGCTCCTATGTAGTAAGCCCCCTTGATTATATCATTTTTTAAATAAATATTTATATCTAGTATTTTGAAAAATCACAGGTTCAGTAAACTTGGAAAATGTGTGTATATTTTGAGTACTGAATGTTTTGTCTTTATTCATTGTAGAGTATCTGCAATAATACACTACTTCATAAGACAGCACTAGTGAAGAAAAAACGGTGAGCAGTTGTTCACTGTGCATTTAGGTACTTAAACAGAGGAGTCACTCTGCTCCTGACATTCTTGCTTGACTAATTCACTGGAGTCAAATGTTGTAGAGTGCTGTGTCGTGACAATCAAGAGCATTAACATCGTTTGTGCAGTGGAAACGCTTGTGTTTGGAGGAGGAGGCATTCTTTGGCTCTGTCTACACAGATTAAGTAAAATGGAAAACTAAGGCATTTATCCAACTAATTCTGGAAAAAAGAAAAAAATGGGGTCAATTATTCAAGTAGTTATAGATGGTAATGGAGTTCAGTGGATAAGTACTCCACTCTGTCTTCCCCTTTTCTACAGCTGGAATTGTTGTTGTGTTTCTGTAGAATGAGGGGCACACTGAGAATACCTTCACAGAGTACCCCTTAAAGGATTGTCAAAGATAAGGGACAGCAAATTCTTGTATCTCTCATTGCTTAAAGGACTTAGCATGTCTAGGTAGGATGATGACAAGCTACTTCTACGTAACAGAGTGTATACCTAAAAGATCAGCATCCTTTGGCCCCTTAACTTTTTAAGAACAATACTCTAGATTTATCAGCTAATTATTGTGACTTTGGTGTGCCGACTTATTAGACAATGGTATTTTGGGGGGCGAAGTGGGGAGGAAGATTATCCCTGAGCTAATATCTGTTGCCAGTCTTCCTCTATTTTATATGTGGGTTGCCACCACAGCACGGCTGACGAGTGGTGTAGGTCCATGCCCAGGATCTGAAACTGCGAACCCGGGCCACTGAAGCAGAGCATGACGAACTTAACCACTAGGCCATGGGGCTGGCCCAACGATGGTATTTTTGATTGTAATAGAACCAGATACACACTATTCAAACCACAGGGACAACTGATTATGCTCATTTTTTTTTTAGTGTTAGGAAGTTCATAGGCTTAAAATACTACAATAATTATATACCTCCAAAAGTAAAACACAATTACGCTACCAGGAAAAAAAAGGGCAGGTAAAATATAACAAATTTAAAGAAAACTTCATAAGGGAATTATAAACTAATGTTAATCATTCAATAAACATTTATTGGAGAATTTTGGGTCAAAATTTTTCTTTTATACTATCTTCTAAATTTTGTAAAGCATGCTTATTGGATAACTGCTTTTAGTTCCAGAATCAGTTATTAAAGTCTGTCCTTTCCCTTCTAATTTCAATGTCAACTCTGTTATAAATGAAGTTTGCTTACAAATGTGGGCCTTGTTTGTGTGGATTTTTTATGTATGTACATTTTTTCTTCTGTTTCATTAACCCATTTCTTTATCCCTGTGGCAATACCACCTACTTTAATTTCTACAGCTTTATAATAATTTTTGATGTCTGAAAAGGAAAGCCCCCTCACTTTGTTTTTCCTCTTCAGAAGTATCTGTCATTTTAGAATTAGCTTACAAGTTAAAAATATGTATCACAGGAATTTTAAATAGAAAAATATTGACTTGTTCCAGGTATCTATTGTTTTGTTATAAATCACCCTAAACTTAATGACATAAAAGAATTATCATTTTGTTTTTCATATATCACAGTTCTGGGGTTTAGCTGGGATCAGCTAGGCAGTTTTTTTCTTGGGATTTCTCATGTAGTTCCTGTCTGATGACAGTGGAGGCACCTGCACATACATCTTAAGGCCACTTGTTCACATGTCTGGAGGTTGAAGCTGAATATCAGCTGGGACCTCAACTAGGGATGTTGGCCAGAACTACTCCATATGTCCTTTCTATGTGTTTTTCTACTTCCTTGTGGCATGGTAACTAGATTCCTAGAATAAGCAAGAGCCCAAGGAGGACCAGGCAGAAGTCACATCAACATTTATGACCTAGCTTCTGGATCACATATTGTCATTTCCGCCATAGCTCATCAAGTTCAAGGGGGATGAACATAGAACCCCCATCCTACTTCTCTATGGTAGAAATGTCAACCACACACTGTAAAAAGAATGTATGAGAAAGGAAATCTTGCTGTGGTCATACTATAAAACACAATCTGCCACAACTCTGTAGATCAATTTAGAAAAAAATTAACCCTTTTACACTACTGAATCTTCCTATCTATGAACATGGTAAGACTCTCTGTTTATTTAGATTTTCTTATTATATTTCAATAAGGTTTTGTTTTTCCACAAATAGCGTACGTATATTTTGTTAGAATTATTACTAGGCACCTTGTACTTTTTATGTCATTGAAAGATTATCTTCTTTAAAATATGTTTTTTAACATTAGCTATTGGTATGTAGTAATATTGCTCACTTTTAAACGTTGATTTTGTATTTAACAAACCTACTTTACTATCTAATAAATCCTAAGTTATATCTATATTGTATTGAATTTTCTACATAGTCAATCTTATCATCTCTGATTAATCATAGTTCTTTTTTCCAACCCATTTTACTTAACACATACTTATATAGCGCTTACTATGTCCCAAGCACTCTTTTTAAGCACTTTTAAATAATAACTAATTTAACTTTCTTTACCTCCAATGAGGTAGGTATTATTATCCTCATTGAACAGATTAGAAATGAAGCACATAGAGAATAAAATACTTAGCTAAGTTAGGTTATTAAGCTTATGCATTACTTAGTTCATAAGCAATAGAGAAATTATTTAAATCTGGGCAGTCTGATCAAGTGCACACTCTTAAAGTTTACATCATGTAGCCTCTCTTATACTTTTTCTTCCTTTGCTGCACTGGCTAAGATCTGTAATACAATGTCAAACAGACATATCAGACACCCTTTTGTTTTTTATGATCTGCAAGCCAATGCTCTCATCATTCCACTGGTAAGTACTATGTTTTGTAGGTTACTGTTTATCAGTTTAATATAATTCCCTTCTATTTCTACTTTGCTAACTTCTTTCCCTTTTTTTCCTTCTCTTTTCTTTCATTCTTCAAAAAATTATGAATGGGTGTTTAATTTATTGAAGGATTTTACTATATCTATTAAGATAATCATGCTATTTTTTTTCCATTTAGCTCTTTCTTTGGTAAACTGCATTATGTGATTTTTCTAATGTTTAATCAATCTTACCTCTGGGAAGAATTCCATTTTATAATGCACTGCTAGAGTTCAGTGTTTTAATATTTTGTTGAGGAATTTTTAATTTTAGTTCAAAAATGAAATTGACAATTTTTTTTGGTCTCATATCATATTTAAGGTTGACTAGAAAAGAATTGAAAAGTATTAACATCTTTCAAGTTATCTTTTAAAAAATTCCATTTGAATTTCATAGTAATAAGACATCACAGTCTGTATGACACCACTTTTTTAACATACATTAATGTT
Source organism: Equus quagga (assembly GCF_021613505.1). NCBI lineage: Eukaryota > Metazoa > Chordata > Mammalia > Perissodactyla > Equidae > Equus > Equus quagga. The sequence goes on from NC_060271.1 coordinate 90,078,902, forward strand.
TTGATATTTTATGGCAAACGTTGAATTTTCACAAATATTCTATGTGTACTTGAAAATAATAGATGCCAATTTTGCAAAACCTACTGAAGCAGTGGATTCAAACAATGGTCATCATGGACAACACCATTAGGAGGAAGGTTGATGGAGAATATATAGTGGAGAGATCAGGCAATCACCAAATGAACCAACTGATCTTTGCATTACTAATACAAGGACAACCAAATTTGGTGCTACCTGGTTGTGATGCCATAATACTAAGTACTTCCTGTCTCCCTACTCCCAAATTGAAATGGAATCTACTCAAGCTTTTAGAGTTAACTTCCATTTATAGGGAATACAAGGTATTGAGGAACAAGTTTATTAATACCACAATGAAGCAATCAGATAAATCTAGAAGGTGACACCTTGTCTAGAATGATCCAGTTTCTTCAATCATTCAATGGCCTGAAAAAAATCAGGGGGAGATAAAGGAGAAGAATAACTGTTTGGATCTTAGTTCCAATAAACCAATTGTAAAACACATTTTTAGACAATCAGAATCTTTTTAATATAATATAGTCTGGATTTTTTTTTGATTTAATTTCTCCTCTTTCTCCCCAAAGCCCCCTGGTACATAGTTGTGTATTTTTAGTTGTGGATCCTTCTAGTTGTGGCATGTGGGATGCCGCCTCAGCACGGCTTGATGAGAGGCGCCACCATGTTCGCGTCCAGGATCCAAGCCAGCGAAACCCAGGGCCCCCGAAGCAGAGTGCTCGAACTTAACCACTCGGCCACTGGGAGGGCCCTTAGCCTGGATTTTTTATATCAATCAATTATTGATAATTTTATTAAGCGTAATTATGGTTATGGTTATGTACAAACAAGTTCATGTTTTTTAGAGATTCTTGCAGAACTATGTGGAGATTATATAATACACATCTGAGATTTGATTTAAATTTTGAAGAACAAAAGCAAAGAAGAATGTGAAATATGTTCTGTATATGTCCATTATATAAAGTTTGTAAATTGTGTCTTTCAAATCCATATACTGACTTATTTTTTGCAACTAATGATTAGGATAGTTAAAGTGTTCCAATATGACAAATTCATTTATACTTGTTTTTGTCTTAATTTTTGCTTTACATATTTTTGAAGGTAAAATTTTGCTTTACGTATTTTAGGTGACTAAAATTTTATATTTCCAACTGCACTGGATGATTCACCATTACCCAGTTACCTCTTTTAATCTCAGTAATCCTTTTAGCTTAAGTCGACTTTCTCTGATACTAATCAAATTGCACTAGCTTTTTTTGGATAGTCTTTGGTGGGATTTCATTTCTTTGATTTCATTTCCCATCTTTGTGCATTCAATCCTTTGGCATTTTTATAGGCTATATATGTCTATTTGTCTTTCACTGGATCATTTAGTCCTTTTAGATTTATTATAATTACTGATAATATTTAACTTTATTTCTATTCTGAGCTAAGAATTTGTCCCACCTTTCAATGTTTGCTTTACTATCTTTATTTTCTTCTTTTGATTGAACTGAACATGGTCTCTCATTATATTTTTCTTACTTCACCCTCTTTTTCATTTCTTTTAGTGATTACTCTGGGAATCTTAACATGTGTACTAACTTATCAAATTCTAAAGCTAATCATTGTCTTCACTCTCCTTCTGAACAAATGTTAGACATTATAAGTCTGATCACTCCTTCCCTTTTTATGCACTATTGCTTTATGGATTTTTATTTTATCTTACTTTTCTTTTTTATAAACACAAACGTGGTAAGTATTGTTTTATACAGTTAATGTTTGTGGAGACTTACTAACATAATAATTACTTTCTTTAATCATCCTTCTTCCTTGCATCTTAGACCTTTCTCATGGAAATGTCTTTATTTCACCCTCACTCTTGAAAAATATTTTGAATATAGAATTCTAGGCTCACAGTTATTTTCTCTCAGTGCACTGAAGGTATTCTATTGTCTCTGGCTTCTGTTGCTACTGATGAGAAATCAACTGTTAATTTAATCATTTTATTTACTTAGACAATTTGCCTTCCCCATCTGATTTTAAGATCAGCTCTTTGTCCTTGATGATATCCCAGTTTATCATTATATACTTAAATGTGGATTTTTAATTTTGTCCTAGTTGGGATTTTGTGAATTCAAGGATGGGTGTTTTTCATTGGTTCTGAAAAATTGTTAGCCACTTTATCTTCAAATGCTGCTTTTCTCCTCTCTTAATGAAACTCCAGGTATATAAGCCTTAGACATTTTCACTCTATCCTCCATGTCTGTTAATAACTCAGTTGTGTTTTCTCTTTGTCCTGCTATACTACATTCCAGACGATTTCTTCAGATATATCTTCCAGCTTATTAACTCTCTTTTTATCTGTATCTAATCTGATTTCAGAGGTTAGTATTGAGTTTTTAACTTCAATTAATATATTTTTCTTTAATTGATCTCTTTGGTTACTGTTATATCTGCTTGGTCATTGTTTTTATAGACTACTCATTTTTACCCATATTTTAATTTATTAAGTATGCTAAACCTACTGAGTCTCTATTCCTTTTTGATATTTGCAATATGGGAAGGTTTGGAGTTGATTTTTTTTTGTTCATGTTTTCTGCTGCTTTGTTGGTGTGTTTTATAATTTCTGAAATTGAGTTCATATTCTTTGAACTTTACGCACATTTGTTGAGGCTTGGATTGAAATAGTTTCTTTTAGATAGGACTTGCATTTGCTCTTCTAGGTACCTGGGGGAACTAGTGATCCAGCATGACTTTTATTAATGCATGGTTTGAATTTTATTTGACCATATCTAGGTGCTGTGGATTCCATATACAAACCCAGCCAGTAAAAGTTAGCTTGTGGTATGAATACTCAGAGAAGAGATTTTTCCCTTATTCAAGGTTCAAGATGAGCTATTTATCTTGGTGCTTCCTTGGAGAAAGGTGATATTTCTATTTACACTGAGTTTGGCTCTTTAGGGTCCAAGCTTTATGGAAAGGGTCATCTTTTAGATGCATTACCCTTTCCTTGCAATCACTGCCACCTGTGAAGATGTGAAAAGGAAATTCTAGTTCATCTAGGTTTGATTAGTGCCCTAAGGATACAAGTCATACTAAGTGTTCTACTTGGTTCTCTGGGTTCTTACTATCACTTAGTTTTTTACCTCTGAGAACTACTATTTTTCTTGCCATATTATTGATATACCTAAAAATATGTATTTTCATATTTAAACCAGTATTTTTATTTGTTTCTGTGGGAGAGTTAATCTCTATCAAACTGCTAGAAACACAATCTCAAGAACTGCCACACCACCTCTGAGTGAATAAAATAAATAACTGGAAGAAATATCTTAAAAGTAGAGAATCAGGTACCTGGTTTTGTGCTTAGCCACATTACTCACAATTAGCTGCAATAGAGCTACAAATGGTTCCACTGGCCAAAGCAAGTTAGTGTAAATACCATAACTTTCTCAGAAGGCTCACACAATATTTGACTGATACTGAATTAACCTAAGAGAAGACACTGCAATTCGCCAGGTAGATCTAAGAATACTAATCTGAATGGCAACAGTGGTGACTGTAACAATGAAGTGGTGTGGCTGACTGAGTGAGGAAAACAGGAGATTTGAGGTTGATGTGAAGTCAAATGTGGTGGATATGGTTCTGGATTGGCTGCCCACAGCGTGTATCTTCTAAACTCACCTCTGCTGTGAATGGTTTATGTGAAATTAGGCAAGTTTCCTCCCCTCTCTGGGCTTTATTTTACTTATCTGTAAAGTGAAGATACTGATAACATGTGACACAAAATCTGTGATCTCTCAACCTTCAATCATCACTTTATATCTCCTCTAAGGCCACTATATTGCTTCTGGTAGTACACCCCCTGCTCCTAATATTTGAAGGGTCTTTACTTAGTGATTCTAAAATATTTCATAAGATAATGAAATTAAGATTCAGCTCAGATTTTACTGGAATAAAAGCAAAATGAAACCCAGATGACCCCGTACAAGTGTTATTGATGAAGGGTGGGTAGTCAAAAGAGATTTAAATTAAGATATATCATAAATCACATTCTTTATCACAAATTACTTTCCTGTCCTCAAGTTCTAGGTAATTTTTTCTATTGTTGTTGTTCTAGCATATTCTGTTACTTCATCATTAGCTATATCATGAAGCTAACAAAGTTCAAGGTTAGGGTCCCTGATTTGTACATGCCTGTTCCAAAGAACAATTTCCTCTCATTTTAAATAGCATTAATAAATTAAATTAAATAACATTCCTCTCAATTAAATAAAATTCACTTTTGTACTTAATTTTTATTTGTAATTTTATGTATTTTTCATAAAGGGGTTCCCAAATTATACAAATTTCAGGGTCCACAAAACCTGAATCTGCTTCTTTTATCCCTTTATTTAATAAAGAATACATATTTCCTCCTCATTTTCTTTGACTTTATCACTTTCTCCAAATTTCATTAAAGACAGACACAAACAAAAAGGAGACATTTGACTCATGTGTACTTGTAGAGGAGCGTATTTCAACATGGCTCTGACTTGTTAAAACCAGAGGGGAATGTTATCATTATGCAAAATTCTTTGATGATTCATTGTCCTCCAAAGCTCCAACTTTCTCTCCTTTTTTAAGCCTTAGAAGAAATAACTGGTCACTATAGTGTCTGTAATGTTGCAAGATGTGATAGCACTAGTGAGGAAAAAGACATGTAATATTTTAATTCATTTTCCAATTTTGAGTGAACAATCCCGCCACCACCACATAGTATCTTACAGTTTCCAAAGCATTTATGTACAGTTGAATTTGGAAGGGAAGATTTATTCAATCGCTTCATGTAGTTTGAAAACTATGATAACATGAGCAATTGTTAACTTCAAAATATTCTATTCTGTTTATATTGTTTTTGCATTAAAATTATACTCTCACATATATACATATTGACTATGGCTGGCCATTTCTAGGAATTTGGGTATTTTTGTCAAAGAAAAGCAGCCTATTTTAAGATTTTATTTTACATATTTTATTTTTATTTTGAGGGGAATCCAAATATCTACACCATGAACTTAAATTCCTATAGCTGCCAGAACTGACAGAGAATTAGCAAGGCAGAGCCAAGTTCACGCAAGACTGTCTACGGCGCTCTTATAGCTAAAGACAAACCAAAATATTGACTACTTCTTCTCAAAACAGCATGTATAAGTTGTGGCTGAAATAAGCCTGATGTAAGAAAGAATACAGATGGCAGTATAATCATAGGCTGGGTCTACACGGTGCCAAACAACCCATTCAAAAGTGAAAAACTCAGTCGATCAGTTGGTGGTTTTGTCTACATGCCACCAAGCAACAGGCTTGACTGATTTCTTCACGAAATCGAACTGAGCTTTTGACTAGACTTGAGCAGATGTTTTATCACTATGTATAGTCAGTCTTAGTTGTCAAATCTATAACTCAAAGAAGTTCCTCCACGAATGATGAATTTCTTTCCTACATCAAAACAACCTGAACGTGTTAAACAAAGATCGTCTGCAGTTTTTAATTCATCTTAGAGCCTAGTTTATTGCATGTGCTTGGCATGGTTTAGAGTATGTCAGACAGGACGTAGGGTCTCCCCACTTACACACCTATCTGTAATATTTCGTTAACACATTTGGTATCTTTGCAACTCAAAGGTCCATTGAAAAGTAACTAAAATTCATTGTATTTTCTTCTCTTCTTGACTCAACAATTTCCCTGCAATATACTACCTATTTGCCATGAATATATCAAATTACTACCAAAATTTACAATGATTGCTTTTGACTTCTTTTATAATTCTTAAAAAAATGCCTCTTTGCTAAAAGACAGATCACAAAATCTTTCAAATATTTCATGATTAAAAATGAAAACAATAAAAAAACACACTTTTAAAATGAATTCTGTGTGAGCAGAGATCTCATGTCTTTGGTCTCTGTTGTGCCCCTGGCACCTAGTAGAATTTGAGCTTCAAGAAATATTTAATAAATGAGTGATTAGATGGATTGTAGTATACCATTTTTGTGGCCATTGACAACCTGTGGCCTGGTAAAAAAAGGAGTGGATGGAATAAGTACTTCAACTCACTCCTCTCCTGTCCTACAAATGTACTGCCCTTGCTTCTGTTGCCCAGACCCAAGTGCAAACCAGAATGCAAGGGAATCTGAGAGGAGAGCTGGGAGGAGAAGGGTAGGCAGTGGATCTAGAGTGAGGCAAATATAATATCCACTATCAGCACACTGCTGTCTTCCATGAAGTCACTGGGGATAAAGAGCTTGACATATATTACAGCCCTTCTTACAGTTTTCACACATATGCACGTGAAAATTACACATAGATGTATATATGCATGTGTGTGTATTTATGTAGGTATATGATAGATAGAAACATAGATAGATGATTGATAGAAAGATGAAAATGCCCAAAACGTGGAGTCATGATAGCAGATTTCTTCCAACATCCCTTGAAGATGTTGTGTCAAATAATCCTTAGGTTTCTCTCCAGCTATACTATTCTACAACATGGACTAATATGGATGCTTTGAAAGACAATATACCTTTAGAAAACTAAAACTTCTATTTAATTAGAAACAGAAAGCATACTTCTTGAGAAGATGAAAAGTATAGAAAAGGGTAAATCAAAAGCACACAAGTTCATAAATGATGCTTCCAGGAATTGTTTTCTCAGCCTCCACAAGGCAGTTGTCAGGAAAGAGGTTAGTTTTCTGAGTCCACCTCTAATCACTTCCCTTCTTTCTGATTTCTGTCCATCTTCCATCCACTATTTTTTATATGCTGTCAGTTCTCTTCTTTTCAAGCACAAAGAACAGGAAGGGGAATGAATGGGGGAAAAGCAAAGGACTCCACTCCGGGAAAGCATCTCTGGAAATGTTTACTGTATTAGCATTAATATCTTCCAAAGAAAACAGCTCTTGCCTGCCTTCTGAGACCACAGAAGCAAGTGCCTTTATTCCAAGGTACCTGTGACATGCTCTAGGGTGCAATCGCTACGTGCTTAATGCATGTGTCCTTTGCAATGCTAACGGTGGGCTGATGGGGAAGTTGTACTTTTATCTTTATAAATTTCTATATTCCATTATGTTTTCAGCCAAGCAATGGATGGAGACTGACTTAGCCCAAGGACCTCTTTCCCGGTTGTGAGGAATTTTTTTTTACCTTCACTTTAAAACCAGAAAAAGAGAATCTTTCTAAACTTACTCAAAGGATGTGGAAACTGTTTCTTCAAAGGTCTGAATTTCCTAAGCTTGACTTTTCAGTAAAATCAACCAAAACAGGAGGAATTAAAAGGATTAGGGGAAAAAAATCATAAAGCATTTATTCTCAAGTTGGCTAAGAAACTCTGTTTAGTTAAACAGAAGCAAACTTCCCATAGCCATTCCCCACCACTCCCACCCGTAGCCCATTCCTTCTGGAAGCATGAATGTGTGCCCTGACTATTAAAGAAGATAGATGCAAACAAGCTTTCTGTAAGAGATATGTCCATCTTTTATACATTTTGTTGATATTATACACAAGCCAGGGCTACAAATACAGAGAAAACTCTTATGACTCTCCTGAAACCACTCATCTGAATATCATGTTAAAAAAATACTGTAGGTCTAGAGGAAGAAACATTAGTTTCCATTAGAATTATCTTATTTATCTATTTATTCAAATTCACTTCATTTAAAAAAAAATTAAAGTATTTAAAGCAGCGATCCCACAATATATCTTCTTTGCTCAATGTGGTAAGGACCAAATAAAGTGCTTTAATATCAAATAGGGGCAATCCTTTCTTTTAATTTTCCCAGGACTTTTGTCCCCCCAGAGTAAATTGTTAATAGATACAGAATGTTTCTATTGATTAATTCAGTATGCCAGCCATGATATGATTCACAGAAGGCAAAAGAAATGCCATTGCTTTCGTGACACAAGGACACATTATCGAGAACACTGTCTATGGCTCTCTCACAAGTGTTAGGCAATTTTTACAGAAGAAAGAAAAGCCTTTACACTCGAAGTGGAGCTAATGGATAACTTAAAAGAGCTGTAATTGACATATTCCGAACTCTTCTTCCTGTTACTGCTAGGCTAGATCTTATTTAGTAATCTTTTACTATTTGCGAAACTGGGTGAAGTTTTTGTTTCAACCAAAAAATGAACTCAGGTACAAATGATTTTAAGCTGGGACAAGAAAATCTCTTAGGCTGTATCACGTATCATGAATATTTTGGCCATCTTGATACACATAAACAAATGGAAAATTGAAGTAATTAGCCTTAAAAGTCAAAAAAATAAGAAGCAAAATGTCTTATCCATTCCAGGAATGTTGGTGGTTTGTTTGATTTTGTTGGTACATTTGTTTTGCATTTTATTGGACTCCTGTATGTGGATAATTGCCTTGATTCACCACTTTACATGCCTAGACAGACAATTAATGATTAAGCTTATATTAAGCACCTACTCTGTGTCAGATTTGGAATTGTATGAGTGAAGATTCTATTTAACTTCAAGATCTGCCAACACGCCAAACAACTAGACTTTAACAGAAAGAGAGCAAATCTAAAAAGATTTGATGGTCATGGCACTTAGGGAGTTTTTTAAAAGTTAAAAATAAAAGTCTTATCTTGTGGCACAGTCACCCTTTTTCCAAACCCAAAGTGCACTAAAGACAGTGAGTAACTGGGTCAGGTTTGGCCCACCTGAAAACTTTGTGAACCATTTTGAAACTGGGAGCATGCTTCTCAATAGCTGCTTTGTGGTTCTGTCTACTGATATTTGATATGGACTCCTTGATGAACACCTTATCACAGTCACCTCATTGGGTAGCCAGAACCTGGCACAGAGAGCCACATGAGACTTCCTCATCTTCTGAGACCTTGGGAGACCTCGTTGGCTTCTTCCAAATTCTTAATTTCTCTCAGCATCAGAGTGGCGTGAGCATCAAAGGAAGAAACCCAGAAGATACGTAGATCATGACTGAGTGAGGAGAGACACACGCTTGGCCAAGGATATTATTCAACTGGCCTTTCTTCACGTAAGAGGAATTGTGACAAATCATAAAGGAACACCAATCTCTGGTCCCTAAAATAGAAATAGCATCATCTAAACAGAATTAGCCTTTAAACCTCACAGTTCCTCCAACACTAGCCCATATTTTCCTCAATTTTCACTACTTTGGACACTGTCCATATCAAAGTACAATAAGAAGGTAATTCAAAGGAACTATCGGTTTAAAAGAAGAAAAAGCAAGGAAAAGAAAAAAAAAAAAAACAGGCCTGGAGAGGGGGCAC